>NW_026015233.1:398722-416979 GCF_020379485.1 Brassica napus | reverse complement strand
TGGAGGTCACCCATCCTAGTACTACTCTCGCCCAAGCACGCTAACGGCGGAGTTCTGATGGGATCCGGTGCATAGTGCTGGTATGATCGCGACCGTCAGTACATCACTCTCGTTTCTATATATCCTTTTCCCGGCCAATCCAAGTGTAAGGCCGTGGGGCCCACATGATTTTCTTGCCGCTTTGTTTCCAGCGAAAAAGTGCATCGAGGTTAACGGCGTTAAGAAAGCATCAAAAACACCTTGAGAATCCGCTTTCGATCTTTTTTACGTGCCATAACTTTCCGCAGCCCGTTTGAGGGTCAAAACGGCTGAATTTGAGCCCGAAAAATTGCGCCCCCTTTCACCGCCCATTATGGTTTCTGGGGCTTTCCGAAATGGTGCTATGGGCGACGTATTCCTCACGGTTCAAAAGTTATGAGGTTTCCAAGTTAGACTCGTTTAAGGTAAAAAAAATTAAAAATTTAAAAAGGGGTGCAACACGAGGACTTCCCGGGAGGTCACCCATCCTAGTACTACTCTCGCCCAAGCACGCTTAACTGCGGAGTTCTGATGGGATCCGGTGCATTAGTGCTGGTATGATCGCACCCGTCAGTACATCACTCTCGTTTCTATATATCCTTTTCCCGGCCAATCCAAGTGTAAGGCCGTGGGGCCCACATGATTTTTTTTTTTTCTTGCCGTTTGTTTCGAGCGCAAAAGTGCACGAGGTTAACGGCGTTAAGAAGCATCAAAAACCTTGAGAATCCGCTTCGATTTTTTACGTGCCATAACTTTCCGCAGCCCGTTTGAGAGGTCAAAACGGCGAATTTGAGCCCGAAAAATTGTGCCCCCTATTCACCGCCCATTATGGTTTCTGGGGCTTTCCGAAATGGTGCTATGGGCGACGTAGTTCCTCACGGTTCAAAAGTTATGAGGTTTCCAAGTTTAGACTCGTTTTAAGGTAAAAAAAAAATTAAAAAATAAAAAGGGGTGCAACACGAGGACTTCCCGGGAGGTCACCCATCCTAGTACTACTCTCGCCCAAGCACGCTTAACTGCGGAGTTCTGATGGGATCCGGTGCATTAGTGCTGGTATGATCGCACCCGTCAGTACATCACTCTCGTTTCTATATATCCTTTTCCGGCCAATCCAAGTGTAAGGCCGTGGGGCCCACATGATTTTCTTGCCGTTTTGTTTCGAGCGAAAAAGTGCATCGAGGTTAACGGCGTTAAGAAAGCATCAAAAACACCTTGAGAATCCGCTTTCGATCTTTTTTACGTGCCATAATTTCCGCAGCCCGTTTGAGGGTCAAAACGGCTGAATTTGAGCCCGAAAAAATTGCCGCCCCCTATTCACCGCCCATTATGGTTTCTGGGGCTTCCGAAATGGTGCTATGGGCGACGTAGTTCCTCACGGTTCAAAAGTTATGAGGTTTCCAAGTTTAGACTCGTTTTAAGGTAAAAAAAAATTAAAAAATAAAAAGGGGTGCAACACGAGGACTTCCCGGGAGGTCACCCATAAGATGCTGAATGGCAAGGGGAGTCAACTGACTTATCGCAACTTCGAAACGATCCAACACTCGGACGAGAATTTAGGGTATTGGGAACCATAGGCGACAACGCACTACGAACGCCTCGTAGCAAGTAAAGTAACCCTCTGGGGGGCTGTTAGCACATTCCCCGCGGCGGGGAACCCGGAATTCCACAGCATCCGGGACATGGTAGAAAGATCGCATGATCGCGAGAAACTCGTCGGTACTCCTGCTTGCATCCCCTTCCTCGACTCCACGATGGACCATAATACACTCCTAGGATGCTTCTCTGGATAGTTGGGGATAGATCCTTGCAAGAACGAATCAGAGACTCAAGTTCTTCAAGGTTTGTGGAATGAATGGTGACACAAAGAGTTGTGAAAGGACTCCTTGATACTCCTAGATGCCTAATCCGGATATGACACACCGAAGAAGAGATCCTTAGGTTGTTGGATACTACTCACCAACAAGATCACTCGCCGACTTGATAACAAGAAGAAGAGAGAACAAAGAAAAGGTTTTGATGAAAAGATAACTTGATAGATGCTAGGGTTTTCGGATGTGGTTTATATAGTGAGGCTTGTACACACACAAGCTCACGGAAACCTAAAGAGAACAGGCTCCCTTTGGTTTAAATAAAAATGAAAGACATAAGGTTTTAAAAGACATAAGTTTTATAAGGCATTATAAGCTAAACCGGGATCATCAAATGAGAGATGTGAAAGTAACATATGGCCTCATTAAAAACCTATCTTTGGAAAACCCAGTGGGACAAAACCAAAGATAGGGAAAAAGAGCACAAATATGCTACTTGCTCATTTGATGATCATGTAGAAAAAGAAATGGCTTGGATAGTGGTGAGTGTGTCTTGATTGATCCAGCTTCCTTCAAGACCTTCTTCTTGCTTCCAGGCTATCATGAGTAATCCTCCAATGGCTTGCTTGATTTGTTTACTCTTGGAACGAGTGGTAGGACCTTCTGGTATAGCTAGGACATCTTCATCAGCTGGATCATCTATCATCTCATTGTCTTCTTTATCTGACTGGTCCATGATCACATCATCCCCTCCCTCTTGAAAAGGATTTGTCCTCAAATCAAGCGCATCTGCAACAAAAGGAATCAAGTCAGTAACATTGAAACTGTTGCTTATATCATACTTACCTTGAAGATCAAGCTTGTAGGCATTGTTATTGATCCTTTGGGTGATCTCAAAAGGACCGTCTATCCGCAGCATCAGCTTAGATTTTCTTTCATTTGGGAACCTCTCCTTGCGCAAATGCACCCACACTCTATCACCTACATCAAAGATCATTTCTCGCTTGCCCTTGTTTGCTCTCTTAGCATACTGCTTTGTCTTCTCAACAATGTTCTTTCTAGCTTTCTCGTGGATCTGTTGCACCAACTCTGCCTTCTTTTTCCCATCCATACTGACCCTTGCACACTCAGGTAAAGGCATTAGATCCAAAGGAGAGATGGGATTGAACCCATAAACAATTTCAAAAGGAGAATACTTAGATGCAGAATGCTGAGCATAATTATAAGCAAATTCACAGTGTGGCAAGTATTCTTCCCATGATTTCAAGTTCTTTTTAATGAATGCACGCAAGAGAGTTCCAAGAGTTCTATTAACTACCTCAGTTTGACCATCAGTTTGTGGATGACATGTAGTAGAGAACAAGAGCTTAGTGCCTAACTTAGACCATAGAGTCTTCCAAAAATAACTAAGAAATTTGGTATCTCTATCAGAAACTATGGTTCTAGGCATGCCATGAATGCGCACAATCTCTTTAAAGAACAGGTTAGCAACATGTATTGCATCATCAGTTTTATGGCAAGCAATGAAATGTGCCATTTTAGAAAACCTATCAATAACTACAAAGATGGAGTCCTTACCTGTCTTAGTCCTCGGCAAACCCACAACAAAATCCATAGATATATCATTCCAAGGGTGAGTAGGAATAGGTAAAGGAGTATACAAACCGTGAGGTTGAATCTTTGACTTAGCTGCTTTGCAAGTTGCACACCTCCCACAGATTCTCTCAACATCTCGTTTCATGTGTGGCCAAAAGAAGTGATCCTGCAAAACTTTAAGAGTCTTGGCAATACCAAAATGTCCCATTAAGCTTCCTCCATGGGATTCCCTGACAAATAGATCTCTCAAAGAACAGTTAGGCACACACAATCTATTATCATAGAATAAGAATCCCTCTTGCCTAAAGTAATGTCCAGCAGCATATTTTTCACACGATTTATAAGCCTCTTGAAAGTCAGAATCAGTTGCATACATTTCTTTAAGCTGTTCAAATCCTAGCAACTTAGCATCAAGAGTATTCAAGAGAACATACCTTCTGGATAGTGCATCCGCAACTATATTTTCCTTACCTTGTTTGTACTTGATCACATAAGGGAAGGTTTCAATGAATTCTACCCATCTGGCGTGCCTCTTGCTGAGTTTGTTCTGGCCTTTAAGATACTTGAGAGACTCATGATCAGTGTGAATGACAAACTCCTTGGGCCATAGGTAATGCTGCCATGTCTGCAAAGCCCTCACCAAAGCATAGAGTTCCTTGTCATAAGTAGCATAGTTGAGAGTTGCTCCTCCAAGTTTCTCACTGAAATATGCTATGGGTCTCTTTTCCTGCATAAGAACAGCACCAATTCCAATTCCTGAAGCATCACATTCAATTTCAAAAGTTTTATTGAAATCAGGAAGTATAAGAAGAGGGGCATTAGTAAGCTTCTCTTTTAGGCATTGAAAGGCAAGTTCTTGTGCTTCTCCCCATTTGAATCCAACTTCTTTCTTGATCACCTCAGTCAATGGAGCTGCTATGGTGCTAAAGTCTTTCACAAACCGTCAGTAGAAGCCAGCTAATCCATGGAAGCTTCGCACTTCACTGATGGTTTTAGGAATCGGCCACTCTTGTATTGCTTTCACCTTCTCTTGATCTACCTTTACTCCATCTGCACTCACAACAAAGCCTAAAAAGACCAAGTTATCCGTACAGAAAGTGCATTTCTTAAGATTAGCAAATAGCTTTTCTTTCCTCAAGACATCAAGAACAGTCCTAAGATGTTTTATATGCTCTTCTAAACTCTTAGAGTAGACAAGGATATCATCAAAGTAACCTACCATAAACAATCCTATAAAAGATCTAAGCACATGATTCATCAATCTCATAAAAGTACTAGGAGCATTAGTTAAGCCAAAAGGCATCACTAACCACTCATACAAACCATGCTTAGTTTTAAAAGCTGTTTTCCACTCATCTCCTTCTTTCATTCTATTTTGATGATACCCACTCTTCAAATCTATCTTAGAAAAAATGCTAGAGCCATGCAATTCATCAAGCATATCATCTAATCTAGGAATAGGGTGGCGATACTTCACTGTTATGTTGTTGATTGCTCTACAATCAACACACATGCGCCAGCTCCCATCTTTCTTGGGCACAAGAAGCACTGGTACGGCACAGGGACTCATGCTCTCACGGATATGGCCTTTCTCCATCAGTTCCTCAACCTGCCTCTGAAGCTCCTTAGTCTCAACTGGGTTAGTTCTGTATGCTGGCCTGTTAGGAAGAGTAGATCCTGGTACAAAATCAATCTGGTGCTCAATCCCACGTATAGGAGGCAAACCAATTGGATTATCTTCAGGAAATACATCTTCAAAGTCCTGTAAAAGAGCTGACACCTCACTCGGATACTCCGGTGTAAAATCAGTTAGATTCAAGAGAGTTTCTTTAAACACAAGCAAAAGAATTGGCTGATTAGAGTAAAGAGATCTTTTGATGTCACCAATCTTGGCATAGAAGTTGTGCTGCTTGGTTGCTCGGGTTTGAGATCTATTTCTTTCTTCTTCTGAAGCTGCAACTGATCTTGATGCACTTCCTTAGGAGTGAGAGGCACCAAATAGTCTTCTTGCCATTGAACTCAAAAGAGTGCTTATTAGTAAAGCCATCATGTGTAACTCTCCTATCAAACTGCCACGGCCTTCCAAGTAAGATATGACTTGCTTCCATTGGTATCACATCACAGAGTATCTCATCTTCATATCTCCCAATGGACAAAGGTATAGAGACTTGTGTGGAGACCCTCATCTCACCTTCTTCGTTAAGCCACTGCAGCCGGTAAGGTTTAGGGTGTTTTTGAGTTTTCAAACCAAGCTTCTTCACCATTGTCTCGCTAGCAACATTAACACAGCTTCCACCATCAATGATCAGACTGCATATCTTTCCTTGAACCATGCAGCGTGAGTAGAACAAGTTTTCTCTCTGCTCAAGCTCCTCGGTTTTATTTTGCAAGCTGAGAGTTCTCCTTGCAACCAACAATCTCCCTCGCACTGGTTCTTCTTCATATTCTTCCTCGGAATGCTTCTGATCAGTATCAAGCTTCTCATCCTCAGATTCAAATTCTCCATTCTCCAAGAGGATCATAACTCGTTTGTTGGTGCACTCGTTTGCGTAATGACCACGCCCTTGACATTTGAAACACTTAACATCTCTGGTCCGAGAAGAAGTAGCTTCAGCTTTCCCTTTGTCTTTGTCTTTGGCAAAAATGCTGCCTAGCTTTGTTTCTTCTTTCTGCTGAGGCTTGTTCTCCTTCTGATATGCTGGTTTCTCGTCTTTAACTTGCTGATACTTGCTGGTACCGTAGCTTCCACGTGAATGATGCTTCCTCTTAATCTGTTGCTCCACCAGAATTGCTTTGTGCAACATCTCTTCCAACTCAACATAGTGCTGCATCTCCACATTGTCTTGTATCTCACGGTTAAGTCCTCCAAGAAACCGTGCCATAGTAGCCTCTCTATCCTCTGATATACAAGCTCTCAACATTAACAATTCCATCTCTTGGAAATACTCTTCTACAGATCGCGATCCTTGTGTGAGCCTTCTCAATCTCTGATGAAGATCACGATGGTAATGGCTTGGCACAAACCTCCTGCGCATTGCTGCTTTCATCTCTGCCCATGTCTCAATAGGAAACTCTCCATTGCGCCGCTTGTTTGTAACCAATTGATCCCACCAGCTCAAAGCGTAATCGTAGAACTCGGTAGCAGCCACTTGAATTTTCTTAAGCTCCGTGTAGTGTTGACAGTTAAAAACCAGCTCAATCTTTTTCTCCCACTCAAGATAGGCATCTGGATCAGCTTTGCCATGGAAAGGAGGGATTTTCAGCTTTACTCCCGCGAGTTCATTGCGTTGCCAGTGATCACGCCTGTGTCTACGGTCACTACGGCTGCTGTGTCTAGAATCTGAGCTGTGTCGATTTCTTTCATAGTAGTTATCAGTCTCCTCTGAACCCTCATGCTCACGTCTAGCCTGTGTGCGTCGATTCTGCCTTGGTTCACGTCTAGGTTCTGAAGATTGCGCATCAAGCTCTTCGCGGAAAGTACCCAATCTTGTTTCCATCATCGTACTCATACGGCGAGTCAAAGCTTCAAGCAAAGCTTTATGCTCGAGGCTAACTCCTTCATCTTCCTCCGCGTTAATGGACATAGTACCTGAGACAACCAAAAAGATTCAACCAGTAAGAAGTTCACAGAAAAATTAAGATAGAATCGCAAAAGGAAACAAACACGAAAAGGAAACTTAAACAACACGGATCAGGTTCAATTTCAATCTCTTTCCACACTTAACAGATAGATCAGGTTCAACAGGTGAAGATATGATTCAACAATCACAGATTCAATAGTATAAGATCAGATCGACTCAAATAACTCAAACAACTTATGGATCTAGAGATTTCGAAAACGTAATCCACAAGAATATGAATGGTCTTTTTCTTAGAAACCTTTATAAAATCGCTGAGATTGATCAGATTTGAATCAAACATAAACAGATCTAGCAAAAGTTATGAAGTAGATGAACAGATCCACACGAAAAATTGAGTAAACAAGAACTTCCCTAGCCAGAGTTGCTCTGATACCACATAATACACTCCTAGGATGCTTCTCTAGATAGTTGGGGATAGATCCTTGCAAGAACGAATCAGAGACTCAAGTTCTTCAAGGTTTGTGGAATGAATGGTGACACAAAGAGTTGTGAAAGGACTCCTTGATACTCCTAGATGCCTAATCCGGATATGACACACCGAAGAAGAAATCCTTAGGTTGTTGGATACTACTCACCAACAAGATCACTCGCCGACTTGATAACAAGAAGAAGAGAGAACAAAGAAAAGGTTTTGATGAAAAGATAACTTGATAGATGCTAGGGTTTTCGGATGTGGTTTATATAGTGAGGCTTGTACACACACAAGCTCACGGAAACCTAAAGAGAACAGGCTCCCTTTGGTTTAAATAAAAATGAAAGACATAAGGTTTTAAAAGACATAAGTTTTATAAGGCATTATAAGCTAAACCGGGATCATCAAATGAGAGATGTGAAAGTAACATATGGCCTCATTAAAAACCTATCTTTGGAAAACCCAGTGGGACAAAACCAAAGACAGGGAAAAAGAGCACACATATGCTACTTGCTCATTTGATGATCATGTAGAAAAAGAAATGGCTTGGATAGTGGTGAGTGTGTCTTGATTGATCCAGCTTCCTTCAAGACCTTCTTCTTGCTTCCAGGCTATCATGAGTAATCCTCCAATGGCTTGCTTGATTTGTTTACTCTTGGAACGAGTGATAGGACCTTCTGGTATAGCTAGGACATCTTCATCAGCTGGATCATCTATCATCTCATTGTCTTCTTTATCTGACTGGTCCATGATCACATCATCCCCTCCCTCTTGAAAAGGATTTGTCCTCAAATCAAGCTCATCTGCAACAAAAGGAATCAAGTCAGTAACATTGAAACTGTTGCTTATATCATACTTACCTTGAAGATCAAGCTTGTAGGCATTGTTATTGATCCTTTGGGTGATCTCAAAAGGACCGTCTATCCGCGGCATCAGCTTAGATTTTCTTTCATTTGGGAACCTCTCCTTGCGCAAATGCACCCACACTCTATCACCTACATCAAAGATCATTTCTCGCTTGCCCTTGTTTGCTCTCTTAGCATACTGCTTTGTCTTCTCAACAATGTTCTTTCTAGCTTTCTCGTGGATCTGTTGCACCAACTCTGCCTTCTTTTTCCCATCCATACTGACCCTTGCACACTCAGGTAAAGGCATTAGATCCAAAGGAGAGATGGGATTGAACCCATAAACAATTTCAAAAGGAGAATACTTAGATGCAGAATGCTGAGCATGATTATAAGCAAATTCACAGTGTGGCAAGTATTCTTCCCATGATTTCAAGTTCTTTTTAATGAATGCACGCAAGAGAGTTCCAAGAGTTCTATTAACTACCTCAGTTTGACCATCAGTTTGTGGATGACATGTAGTAGAGAACAAGAGCTTAGTGCCTAACTTAGACCATAGAGTCTTCCAAAACTAACTAAGAAATTTGGTATCTCTATCAGAAACTATGGTTCTAGGCATGCCATGAATGCGCACAATCTCTTTAAAGAACAGGTTAGCAACATGTATTGCATCATCAGTTTTATGGCAAGCAATGAAATGTGCCATTTTAGAAAACCTATCAACAACTACAAATATGGAGTCCTTACCTGTCTTAGACCTCCACAAACCCACAACAAAATCCATAGATATATCATTCCAAGGGTGAGTAGGAATAGGTAAAGGAGTATACAAACCGTGAGGTTGAATCTTTGACTTAGCTGCTTTGCAAGTTGCACACCTCCCACAGATTCTCTCAACATCTCGTTTCATGTGTGGCCAAAAGAAGTGATCCTGCAAAACTTTAAGAGTCTTGGCAATACCAAAATGTCCCATTAAGCTTCCTCCATGGGATTCCCTGACAAATAGATCTCTCAAAGAACAGTTAGGCACACACAATCTATTATCATAGAATAAGAATCCCTCTTGCCTAAAGTAATGTCCAGCAGCATATTTTTCACACGATTTATAAGCCTCTTGAAAGTCAGAATCAGTTGCATACATTTCTTTAAGCTGTTCAAATCCTAGCAACTTAGCATCAAGAGTATTCAAGAGAACATACCTTCTGGATAGTGCATCCGCAACTATATTTTCCTTACCTTGTTTGTACTTGATCACATAAGGGAAGGTTTCAATGAATTCTACCCATCTGGCGTGCCTCTTGCTGAGTTTGTTCTGGCCTTTAAGATACTTGAGAGACTCATGATCAGTGTGAATGACAAACTCCTTGGGCCATAGGTAATGCTGCCATGTCTGCAAAGCCCTCACCAAAGCATAGAGTTCCTTGTCATAAGTAGCATAGTTGAGAGTTGCTCCTCCAAGTTTCTCACTGAAATATGCTATGGGTCTCTTTTCCTGCATAAGAACAGCACCAATTCCAATTCCTGAAGCATCACATTCAATTTCAAAAGTTTTATTGAAATCAGGAAGTATAAGAAGAGGGGCATTAGTAAGCTTCTCTTTTAGGCATTGAAAGGCAAGTTCTTGTGCTTCTCCCCATTTGAATCCAACTTCTTTCTTGATCACCTCAGTCAATGGAGCTGCTATGGTGCTAAAGTCTTTCACAAACCGTCAGTAGAAGCCAGCTAATCCATGGAAGCTTCGCACTTCACTGATGGTTTTAGGAATCGGCCACTCTTGTATTGCTTTCACCTTCTCTTGATCTACCTTTACTCCATCTGCACTCACAACAAAGCCTAAAAAGACCAAGTTATCCGTACAGAAAGTGCATTTCTTAAGATTAGCAAATAGCTTTTCTTTCCTCAAGACATCAAGAACAGTCCTAAGATGTTTTATATGCTCTTCTAAACTCTTAGAGTAGACAAGGATATCATCAAAGTAACCTACCATAAACAATCCTATAAAAGATCTAAGCACATGATTCATCAATCTCATAAAAGTACTAGGAGCATTAGTTAAGCCAAAAGGCATCACTAACCACTCATACAAACCATGCTTAGTTTTAAAAGCTGTTTTCCACTCATCTCCTTCTTTCATTCTATTTTGATGATACCCACTCTTCAAATCTATCTTAGAAAAAATGCTAGAGCCATGCAATTCATCAAGCATATCATCTAATCTAGGAATAGGGTGGCGATACTTCACTGTTATGTTGTTGATTGCTCTACAATCAACACACATGCGCCAGCTCCCATCTTTCTTGGGCACAAGAAGCACTGGTACGGCACAGGGACTCATGCTCTCACGGATATGGCCTTTCTCCATCAGTTCCTCAACCTGCCTCTGAAGCTCCTTAGTCTCAACTGGGTTAGTTCTGTATGCTGGCCTGTTAGGAAGAGTAGATCCTGGTACAAAATCAATCTGGTGCTCAATCCCACGTATAGGAGGCAAACCAATTGGATTATCTTCAGGAAATACATCTTCAAAGTCCTGTAAAAGAGCTGACACCTCACTCGGATACTCCGGTGTAAAATCAGTTAGATTCAAGAGAGTTTCTTTAAACACAAGCAAAAGAATAGGCTGATTAGAGTAAAGAGATCTTTTGATGTCACCAATCTTGGCATAGAAGTTGTGCTGCTTGGGTTGCTCGGGTTTGAGATCTATTTCTTTCTTCTTCTGAAGCTGCAACTGATCTTGATGCACTTCCTTAGGAGTGAGAGGCACCAAAATAGTCTTCTTGCCATTGAACTCAAAAGAGTGCTTATTAGTAAAGCCATCATGTGTAACTCTCCTATCAAACTGCCACGGCCTTCCAAGTAAGATATGACTTGCTTCCATTGGTATCACATCACAGAGTATCTCATCTTCATATCTCCCAATGGACAAAGGTATAGAGACTTGTGTGGAGACCCTCATCTCACCTTCTTCGTTAAGCCACTGCAGCCGGTAAGGTTTAGGGTGTTTTTGAGTTTTCAAACCAAGCTTCTTCACCATTGTCTCGCTAGCAACATTAACACAGCTTCCACCATCAATGATCAGACTGCATATCTTTCCTTGAACCATGCAGCGTGAGTAGAACAAGTTTTCTCTCTGCTCAAGCTCCTCGGTTTTATTTTGCAAGCTGAGAGTTCTCCTTGCAACCAACAATCTCCCTCGCACTGGTTCTTCTTCATATTCTTCCTCGGAATGCTTCTGATCAGTATCAAGCTTCTCATCCTCAGATTCAAATTCTCCATTCTCCAAGAGGATCATAACTCGTTTGTTGGTGCACTCGTTTGCGTAATGACCACGCCCTTGACATTTGAAACACTTAACATCTCTGGTCCGAGAAGAAGTAGCTTCAGCTTTCCCTTTGTCTTTGTCTTTGGCAAAAATGCTGCCTAGCTTTGTTTCTTCTTTCTGCTGAGGCTTGTTCTCCTTCTGATATGCTGGTTTCTCGTCTTTAAATTGCTGATACTTGCTGGTACCGTAGCTTCCACGTGAATGATGCTTCCTCTTAATCTGTTGCTCCACCAGAATTGCTTTGTGCAACATCTCTTCCAACTCAACATAGTGCTGCATCTCCACATTGTCTTGTATCTCACGGTTAAGTCCTCCAAGAAACCGTGCCATAGTAGCCTCTCTATCCTCTGATATACAAGCTCTCAACATTAACAATTCCATCTCTTGGAAATACTCTTTTACAGATCGCGATCCTTGTGTGAGCCTTCTCAATCTCTGATGAAGATCACGATGGTAATGGCTTGGCACAAACCTCCTGCGCATTGCTGCTTTCATCTCTGCCCATGTCTCAATAGGAAACTCTCCATTGCGCCGCTTGTTTGTAACCAATTGATCCCACCAGCTCAAAGCGTAATCGTAGAACTCGGTAGCAGCCACTTGAATTTTCTTAAGCTCCGTGTAGTGTTGACAGTTAAAAACCAGCTCAATCTTTTTCTCCCACTCAAGATAGGCATCTGGATCAGCTTTGCCATGGAAAGGAGGGATTTTCAGCTTTACTCCCGCGAGTTCATTGCGTTGCCAGTGATCACGCCTGTGTGTACGGTCACTACGGCTGCTGTGTCTAGAATCTGAGCTGTGTCGATTTCTTTCATAGTAGTTATCAGTCTCCTCTGAACCCTCATGCTCACGTCTAGCCTGTGTGCGTCGATTCTGCCTTGGTTCACGTCTAGGTTCTGAAGATTGCGCATCAAGCTCTTCGCGGAAAGTACCCAATCTTGTTTCCATCATCGTACTCATACGGCGAGTCAAAGCTTCAAGCAAAGCTTTATGCTCGAGGCTAACTCCTTCATCTTCCTCCGCGTTAATGGACATAGTACCTGAGACAACCAAAAAGATTCAACCAGTAAGAAGTTCACAGAAAAATTAAGATAGAATCGCAAAAGGAAACAAACACGAAAAGGAAACTTAAACAACACGGATCAGGTTCAATTTCAATCTCTTTCCACACTTAACAGATAGATCAGGTTCAACAGGTGAAGATATGATTCAACAATCACAGATTCAATAGTATAAGATCAGATCGACTCAAATAACTCAAACAACTTATGGATCTAGAGATTTCGAAAACGTAATCCACAAGAATATGAATGGTCTTTTTCTTAGAAACCTTTATAAAATCGCTGAGATTGATCAGATTTGAATCAAACATAAACAGATCTAGCAAAAGTTATGAAGTAGATGAACAGATCCACACGAAAAATTGAGTAAACAAGAACTTCCCTAGCCAGAGTTGCTCTGATACCACATAATACACTCCTAGGATGCTTCTCTAGATAGTTGGGGATAGATCCTTGCAAGAACGAATCAGAGACTCAAGTTCTTCAAGGTTTGTGGAATGAATGGTGACACAAAGAGTTGTGAAAGGACTCCTTGATACTCCTAGATGCCTAATCCGGATATGACACACCGAAGAAGAGATCCTTAGGTTGTTGGATACTACTCACCAACAAGATCACTCGCCGACTTGATAACAAGAAGAAGAGAGAACAAAGAAAAGGTTTTGATGAAAAGATAACTTGATAGATGCTAGGGTTTTCGGATGTGGTTTATATAGTGAGGCTTGTACACACACAAGCTCACGGAAACCTAAAGAGAACAGGCTCCCTTTGGTTTAAATAAAAATGAAAGACATAAGGTTTTAAAAGACATAAGTTTTATAAGGCATTATAAGCTAAACCGGGATCATCAAATGAGAGATGTGAAAGTAACATATGGCCTCATTAAAAACCTATCTTTGGAAAACCCAGTGGGACAAAACCAAAGACAGGGAAAAAGAGCACACATATGCTACTTGCTCATTTGATGATCATGTAGAAAAAGAAATGGCTTGGATAGTGGTGAGTGTGTCTTGATTGATCCAGCTTCCTTCAAGACCTTCTTCTTGCTTCCAGGCTATCATGAGTAATCCTCCAATGGCTTGCTTGATTTGTTTACTCTTGGAACGAGTGATAGGACCTTCTGGTATAGCTAGGACATCTTCATCAGCTGGATCATCTATCATCTCATTGTCTTCTTTATCTGACTGGTCCATGATCACATCATCCCCTCCCTCTTGAAAAGGATTTGTCCTCAAATCAAGCTCATCTGCAACAAAAGGAATCAAGTCAGTAACATTGAAACTGTTGCTTATATCATACTTACCTTGAAGATCAAGCTTGTAGGCATTGTTATTGATCCTTTGGGTGATCTCAAAAGGACCGTCTATCCGCGGCATCAGCTTAGATTTTCTTTCATTTGGGAACCTCTCCTTGCGCAAATGCACCCACACTCTATCACCTACATCAAAGATCATTTCTCGCTTGCCCTTGTTTGCTCTCTTAGCATACTGCTTTGTCTTCTCAACAATGTTCTTTCTAGCTTTCTCGTGGATCTGTTGCACCAACTCTGCCTTCTTTTTCCCATCCATACTGACCCTTGCACACTCAGGTAAAGGCATTAGATCCAAAGGAGAGATGGGATTGAACCCATAAACAATTTCAAAAGGAGAATACTTAGATGCAGAATGCTGAGCATGATTATAAGCAAATTCACAGTGTGGCAAGTATTCTTCCCATGATTTCAAGTTCTTTTTAATGAATGCACGCAAGAGAGTTCCAAGAGTTCTATTAACTACCTCAGTTTGACCATCAGTTTGTGGATGACATGTAGTAGAGAACAAGAGCTTAGTGCCTAACTTAGACCATAGAGTCTTCCAAAAATAACTAAGAAATTTGGTATCTCTATCAGAAACTATGGTTCTAGGCATGCCATGAATGCGCACAATCTCTTTAAAGAACAGGTTAGCAACATGTATTGCATCATCAGTTTTATGGCAAGCAATGAAATGTGCCATTTTAGAAAACCTATCAACAACTACAAAGATGGAGTCCTTACATGTCTTAGTCCTCGGCAAACCCACAACAAAATCCATAGATATATCATTCCAAGGGTGAGTAGGAATAGGTAAAGGAGTATACAAACCGTGAGGTTGAATCTTTGACTTAGCTGCTTTGCAAGTTGCACACCTCCCACAGATTCTCTCAACATCTCGTTTCATGTGTGGCCAAAAGAAGTGATCCTGCAAAACTTTAAGAGTCTTGGCAATACCAAAATGTCCCATTAAGCTTCCTCCATGGGATTCCCTTACAAATAGATCTCTCAAAGAACAGTTAGGCACACACAATCTATTATCATAGAATAAGAATCCCTCTTGCCTAAAGTAATGTCCAGCAGCATATTTTTCACACGATTTATAAGCCTCTTGAAAGTCAGAATCAGTTGCATACATTTCTTTAAGCTGTTCAAATCCTAGCAACTTAGCATCAAGAGTATTCAAGAGAACATACCTTCTGGATAGTGCATCCGCAACTATATTTTCCTTACCTTGTTTGTACTTGATCACATAAGGGAAGGTTTCAATGAATTCTACCCATCTGGCGTGCCTCTTGCTGAGTTTGTTCTGGCCTTTAAGGTACTTGAGAGACTCATGATCAGTGTGAATGACAAACTCCTTGGGCCATAGGTAATGCTGCCATGTCTGCAAAGCCCTCACCAAAGCATAGAGTTCCTTGTCATAAGTAGCATAGTTGAGAGTTGCTCCTCCAAGTTTCTCACTGAAATATGCTATGGGTCTCTTTTCCTGCATAAGAACAGCACCAATTCCAATTCCTGAAGCATCACATTCAATTTCAAAAATTTTATTGAAATCAGGAAGTATAAGAAGAGGGGCATTAGTAAGCTTCTCTTTTAGGCATTGAAAGGCAAGTTCTTGTGCTTCTCCCCATTTGAATCCAACTTCTTTCTTGATCACCTCAGTCAATGGAGCTGCTATGGTGCTAAAGTCTTTCACAAACCGTCGGTAGAAGCCAGCTAATCCATGGAAGCTTCGCACTTCACTGATGGTTTTAGGAATCGGCCACTCTTGTATTGCTTTCACCTTCTCTTGATCTACCTTTACTCCATCTGCACTCACAACAAAGCCTAAAAAGACCAAGTTATCCGTACAGAAAGTGCATTTCTTAAGATTAGCAAATAGCTTTTCTTTCCTCAAGACATCAAGAACAGTCCTAAGATGTTTTATATGCTCTTCTAAACTCTTAGAGTAGACAAGGATATCATCAAAGTAAACTACCACAAACAATCCTATAAAAGATCTAAGCACATGATTCATCAATCTCATAAAAGTACTAGGAGCATTAGTTAAGCCAAAAGGCATCACTAACCACTCATACAAACCATGCTTAGTTTTAAAAGCTGTTTTCCACTCATCTCCTTCTTTCATTCTAATTTGATGATACCCACTCTTCAAATCTATCTTAGAAAAAATGCTAGAGCCATGCAATTCATCAAGCATATCATCTAATCTAGGAATAGGGTGACGATACTTCACTGTTATGTTGTTGATTGCTCTACAATCAACACACATGCGCCAGCTCCCATTTTTCTTGGGCACAAGAAGCACTGGTACGGCACAGGGACTCATGCTCTCACGGATATGGCCTTTCTCCATCAGTTCCTCAACCTGCCTCTGAAGCTCCTTAGTCTCAACTGGGTTAGTTCTGTATGCTGGCCTGTTAGGAAGAGTAGATCCTGGTACAAAATCAATCTGGTGCTCAATCCCACGTATAGGAGGCAAACCAATTGGATTATCTTCAGGAAATACATCTTCAAAGTCCTGTAAAAGAGCTGACACCTCACTCGGATACTCCGGTGTAAAATCAGTTAGATTCAAGAGAGTTTCTTTAAACACAAGCAAAAGAATAGGCTAATTAGAGTAAAGAGATCTTTTGATGTCACCAATCTTGGCATAGAAGTTGTGCTGCTTGGGTTGCTCGGGTTTGAGATCTATTTCTTTCTTCTTCTGAAGCTGCAACTGATCTTGATGCACTTCCTTAGAAGTGAGAGGCACCAAAATAGTCTTCTTGCCATTGAACTCAAAAGAGTGCTTATTAGTAAAGCCATCATGTGTAACTCTCCTATCAAACTGCCACGGCCTTCCAAGTAAGATATGACTTGCTTCCATTGGTATCACATCACAGAGTATCTCATCTTCATATCTCCCAATGGACAAAGGTATAGAGACTTGTGTGGAGACCCTCATCTCACCTTCTTCGTTAAGCCACTGCAGCCGGTAAGGTTTAGGGTGTTTTTGAGTTTTCAAATCAAGCTTCTTCACCATTGTCTCGCTAGCAACATTAACACAGCTTCCACCATCAATGATCAGACTGCATATCTTTCCTTGAACCATGCAGCGTGAGTAGAACAAGTTTTCTCTCTGCTCAAGCTCCTCGGTTTTATTTTGCAAGCTGAGAGTTCTCCTTGCAACCAACAATCTCCCTCGCACTGGTTCTTCTTCATATTCTTCCTCGGAATGCTTCTGATCAGTATCAAGCTTCTCATCCTCAGATTCAAATTCTCCATTCTCCAAGAGGATCATAACTCGTTTGTTGGTGCACTCGTTTGCGTAATGACCACGCCCTTGACATTTGAAACACTTAACATCTCTGGTCCGAGAAGAAGTAGCTTCAGCTTTCCCTTTGTCTTTGTCTTTGGCAAAAATGCTGCCTAGCTTTGTTTCTTCTTTCTGCTGAGGCTTGTTCTCCTTATGATATGCTGGTTTCTCGTCTTTAACTTGCTGATACTTGCTGGTACCGTAGCTTCCACGTGAATGATGCTTCCTCTTAATCTGTTGCTCCACCAGAATTGCTTTGTGCAACATCTCTTCCAACTCAACATAGTGCTGCATCTCCACATTGTCTTGTATCTCACGGTTAAGTCCTCCAAGAAACCGTGCCATAGTAGCCTCTCTATCCTCTGATATACAAGCTCTCAACATTAACAATTCCATCTCTTGGAAATACTCTTCTACAGATCGCGATCCTTGTGTGAGCCTTCTCAATCTCTGATGAAGATCACGATGGTAATGGCTTGGCACAAACCTCCTGCGCATTGCTGCTTTCATCTCTGCCCATGTCTCAATAGGAAACTCTCCATTGCGCCGCTTGTTTGTAACCAATTGATCCCACCAGCTCAAAGCGTAATCGTAGAACTCGGTAGCAGCCACTTGAATTTTCTTAAGCTCCGTGTAGTGTTGACAGTTAAAAACCAGCTCAATCTTTTTCTCCCACTCAAGATAGGCATCTGGATCAGCTTTGCCATGGAAAGAAGGGATTTTCAGCTTTACTCCCGCGAGTTCATTGCGTTGCCAGTGATCACGCCTGTGTGTACGGTCACTACGGCTGCTGTGTCTAGAATCTGAGCTGTGTCGATTTCTTTCATAGTAGTTATCAGTCTCCTCTGAACCCTCATGCTCACGTCTAGCCTGTGTGCGTCGATTCTGCCTTGGTTCACGTCTAGGTTCTGAAGATTGCGCATCAAGCTCTTCGCGGAAAGTACCCAATCTTGTTTCCATCATCGTAC